>NC_045161.1:12652151-12694651 GCF_900700415.2 Clupea harengus | reverse complement strand
GCTGGGATTGATGGGTCCTCCTCGCTCAAAGCGCTTGTGTATAAGGGAGTCTTTTTAATTAGCACTGAATTATTGAGGCTTACTAGTGGAGGGGTGGGGGGGGGTGTGTGTGTGTGTGTGTGTGTGTGTGTGTGTGTGTGTGTGTGTGTGTGTGTGTGTGTGTGTGTGTGTGTGTGTGTGTGTGTGTGTGTGTGTGTGTGTGTGTGTGTGTGTGTGTGTATTGGGGTTGGCAGTGGGGTTGGTGGGTGATTGTACCTCAAAGGGGTGGCCTAAATTTGTTGCTTTTCATTTCATCTTATCAGCTTGCAGTCCCTCTGTCTGTTTGTCCTGTTTGCTGTTTTTGTTCTCCCATATCCTCACTTATTGGTCTTATGTTCTCTACTAGAGTGCATCTTATTGGCGACAGGTGGCCAGTTTTGGCGTGCAGCATTTCATCCGGAATAATGTTCAACGTGACTTAAAGACAGTCTGATTAAATCAGAAAACAAAATATGTCTTTGACCTTGGAAATATTACAGGGTTGTGTGTCCAGGGCTACCACTTTCTCTATCAACACACAAACACACGCACACACACACACACACACACACACACACACACACACACACACACACACACACACACACACACACACACACACACACACAATGTCTCTGTGTCTCTTCTAGAACAAGGTTAGGGTGAAACAAGAGGAGAGCGGCGCATTAATGAGTCATCGTGGAGCTGCATTATGTTTAATTAGCTGGTTTATATAACGAGGTGTTCATTTCTAATGGAGGGACATGCTGCGCGCCGCACATCTGCGCGCATAACTCATGCAATCAGCGCGCCACTCGGACCCACAGTACGGCAAATGAGACACACACACACGCACAGGCACACACACAGACACACACACACACACACACATACACAGAGAAATGAATTACATCTCACTGCTTCTCCTATCCCCAAGCTCATTAATTAAATCCACTGGCATCAAGGTCTTTTTCTTAATTTCATGTACCATTAGCATAATCAACACAATTTGAGTTAGCACAATGTGATCAGTTTAATGGATGCTATTTATTTTACTTTATTATTTAAAGCTGCGCTAATGGGGGGGGGGGGGGACATAAATATAACTGTATGGGCCCCTTTATGACTAATTCCCACTGGAGACCCACACCGCCCCCCGAACCCTTCGCCGCGATGCAGATGTTCGTTAAGAGTGCCCCCATACATTTGGCCTGGGTCTGGCTTCGGCTTCATTAATTTGCCGACGTGCTCGCGTGGAAGGAGAGGTGTGTTTTTTAGCGTGTGTGGGAGGCTGTAATTTCAGACTCACGGAAAAGGGCTGAGGAGACAGACGGGGGGGTTGAAATTACACAGCCAGAGCATAACTGTTTGCCCCCGTCGGCCAAAGCCCCATAATATGTCATCGGGGGGGTGAAGGGGGTTTGGGAAGAGAGAGAGAGAGCGAGACAGAGAGAGAAAGAGAGAGAGAGAGAGAGAGAGAGAGAGAGAGATAGAGAGAGAGAGAGAGAGAGAAGTGTTTGTTTGGTCCTGTGTTTGTGGGTATGAGTGTGTGTGTGTGTGTGTGTGTGTGTGTGTGTGTGTGTGTGTGTGTGTGTGTGTGTGAGATGCGTGCCGTTCTCACCAGATGGCCAGAAAAGGGTTTGGGAGAGGAGATGCAGGGGGACAATGAGGAGCGAGCGCAGAGGAAGAACATGCGAGTCCAAAAAGTGTGGAATATTTGTGCACCCTCAGCGTGTTTGGGGAGAAAAAAAAGTCATTAAAACAATGCGGTGGGACTTAATGTATGGCAGAGGGATTTGTTCTGACCCTATAAAGCCATGGCCTGGAGGTGAGACATGATTAGTGTTATTGCTGAGGACAGGTACATCATTATCTCATTGCGGCTCTCCTCTCCAAGGCTGTCTGCTTTGCCCATACCCCCTCATTCCCCCCCCCCAACACACACACACACACACACACTCCTCTTCCTCCTCCATGCAGTCATACACTACTTAATCTACTCTCACGGCCAGAAGTGGACTTAATCATCAGTATTCCAGTTGTGGAGAAGCTGTGCGGTGAGGTTGGATTTTTGGAGAGAGGAAGCGAGAGAAGGAGAAAGAGAGAGATGGTGAGAGAGAGAAAGAGAGAGAGAGTGAGAGAGTGAGAGAGAGGGGGGGGGACTGCCTGGAAGTCATCTCCATCTATTAGTGCTGCGGCAATCTGCCCCACAGCAAGTTCCTCCTTCCAGAGTAGCCACTGTCAATGAAGTGGCCCCGCTAATGCAGAGTCGGATCACGGGCCCCTTGCACACTCGCTCACCTCGTCTCCTCCGGGAGAAGGCCTGTGGAATAATTAAGGCAAGGACAGGATAAGGCAGAGCTTGTATTTATAGAATACATTGCAATTTCTGTATTTTTTACTTAATTAAAAAAAAAATCTCCCTCCTTGTCTCGCCAGGCACGAGGTTTTTAGGTCTTAGGTATCTCTGGCAGGCCCGCGGTGTGTCTTGTTCGTGCCCGGGGACAACACGATCTCCAAAGGCCCCCCTCCCTGCGCACAGGTCGCTGATTGGCAATACGCATGTTCCAATTTGCACATGGCAAAAAAGCTCTCCTCTCTCACACACTATTTATTTTATTCATAGACCTTTACAAGGGCCCCCCTTTGCCCTTTGACCCCGCCTGACGGCAGGCCTGATCGCTGGGCATGGACATGCAAAGGGTCATGGGTAAGTTAAAATGGGTGGGTATTCATGAGGTACAGACGAAAAATGTCCCAAATGTATGTGGTGTATATATACCAATTATGATGAACTATACTAAACTATATGTGCTGTTTTCTAAAGTAGCAATGTGGATTACATGAAGGAATGTGCAGTATTCCTGATGTAAACATTCATCCATCACCATATGAAATGAATTAAGCTCTTCAATCTTGCAGATAGGGAAAACAAATTCAAATAGGAATTTTATTCACACTCGGCTTTCTCTCCCTCCTACACCCACCTAAGTGCAAAAAAACACTCTTATTCGTCCCACATGGAGCGGCGTACACGGAAGTCCTGGAGAGAATATGGAGCGCACGCAGAGATGGTCGTCTGAATTCCACTGATTTGTTTCTTTTTTTTTCCTCCCTGAGTGAAATGACTGGAGAGTGGAGTCCTGCCTGCATGCCTTCAGCTCTCCAATCCACTAATGGACGCGCAAAAGAAAGAGAAAAGTGCGAGAACCAGACTGCTGTCAAGCGCTGAGTGAGAAACACATGACATGAGAAGCCATTACTGCGTTTTAGACAGAGACAATGCCCAGAACTACACCTCCCTTTTTTTTCTCTTTCACTCTTTCTGGGCAAGGCCTCTCTCGTCTGTGTGACAGATGAAAGCTGTGTTGATTAGCCCAAGGGTCAAACAGTGCTTCGCTTTTGGTCGAGCGAGAGATTAAGAGAGGTATAAAGGAAGAGAGAGAGAGAGAGGGAGTAGAGGGTAGAGACAGAGTGACAGAAAGATAAAATAACATCAAATTGAGCACTGTAATGGCAGAAGAGAGCTTTTTTCTCCCTCCCTCTTTGTGATTTCTTGTAGACAGCTGGACACATGCGATTCCACCTGTCCTTTTGGAGAGAGTGGCGAGCTGTCTGGGAGAGGAACCATTACAGGTAATCAGCTCCGCCTGAAAGACACAGCCAGAATGCTGCTTTGTATTCTGGATGGAGAATTTGACTATTGTCACTGGACATGCATTGTTGTGCTTAGTAATACATAGTTATTTGGTTCAAGCATTTGGACAGAGGAACAAGAAGGAGGCATATTAGTATGATTACCTAATTACAGTTAGTCTTTAAAGGAGTTCTGTTTATGATAACCCGGGATATTTGAATTATTAGTTCTGCACACATAATAACCAGAGTCGCCATTGCGAGTGTTTCTGAGATATCTGACAGAAGACACAATGAACAGCGAAACAGCTACTAAGGAGGCCATGTACTAAGGCTGGAAAACATCCGCACGCGTATATGAACAATTTGTAGAATGGATGAAAACTTTCCCCCCGCATTGTATCCTTGGAAGGGCCTCTGCTATGATTTGCCATGATTTCAGTGACACAACACTGCTGTGACCAGAATCAATCTGTCTGTGGGGTGGAGTGGAGTGGAGTGGAGTCAAGGGGTGCTGTCTCACTGGGGCCAGGTTGGGTTTCCCTCATAAACCCTCGCTCTGTGATCCAGTGGCGCCACACATTACATGCCTAATGACTGAAGATCGATGTCCGGTAACCTGACTGCTGTTTGTTTTGGTGTAGAGTTCACTGTGCCAGCAAACGGCTGACGCACCGTCGCAGACCATCAAAAAAATGGAAAAATGGACTTGTGAGGGATACTAACATGGAGAGATGGATAGAGCAAAAAACTCCTGCTCCTGGTCATGAAAACCCCTTTGCTTGTCATTTTCCTGGGCTGAGGAGGCCACGGAAAATAACACACTGGCACCTTTACAAACGTGTGTGTGTGTGCGTGTGTTTGCATGCTTGTGTGCATGTATGTGTGTGTGTGTGTGTGTGTTTGCATCCTTTTTGGCCTGGATCCTTACCTTGAAGCCCTTGTTCATGATCATTAAGGTCTCCATTTTTCAATCGCTGGGCCCCAGACAGGTTTTTGGAGTTCTATCACGCGTGTGCAGAGGAGCTAGCTAGCGCGCGCAGAATGGGATGGCACAGAGCGCGAGTGTTTGGATTGGGCTAATGAGCCGATGCTAGCAAACTCTCCGCTGAAGGACCTAATCTGGCACCTCGCTGTCAGCGACTTGGCTGGGCGAGCCAGAGAACGCGGTGCCTTTCCAAAGGGAAGAGCTCGGAGCCAAAACATTGTCTAGTCCCATACGACTTTTATGAACTCCGCAATGTGAAAATCAGGCAGTGAAAATAAATGAAAGAGGGGCGGGAATTTGTGACTTGCCTGTAGGGAGGAAACGAGAATAAAATGAAAGAGGAAAAAAAGACCATATTGCCAGAGAGGGGGAGAGAGAAAGCTTGCAGAACTAGGTAGGTTTTTTTTTTTTTTAAATGACCAGGACTGGAAGTTTCTGGCAACCATGTTGTTTTCAGGGGCGTTGTGGCCTCTCTTCAAAATGAGGGATTACGGTTTCATTGTGGTGTGGCATGCGTCCCTGCAAGGTCTCTCGCTCATTAAACTTAATGATCTGTTCTAAAAAAAAAAAAATCTCTTTCTCTCCCCTCTCTCTCTCCCCCTCTCATCCATGGTTGACTCAGCTCTGTCTGACTGGCCAAATTCACTCATTGCAGGTAACTAGCATGAGTAGTTCCTTACCGTAACAACGGTTGCACACACAGACACACACACACACACACACACACACACATAGAGAGAGAGAGAATCCTGGTCATTTTACCAGAGCTGGCTTCATCACCCACTGACCATGTGCCATTCTGAGCTCGATGCTTTTTCCTCCTAGTGTCGTCCTGATGAGGTAACAGGCGGTTTGGGTGTGCCATTAAAACATTCTCCGACTCTTAGAAGTCCTCTGGATGCCTTACAGCCACCAGCGTTGAAGGTCAGTGCTTCTCTTAAGTCAGACTGACAGCACCATTATTATTACAGTACTGGTGTGAACACCCCACCACTCCCCTCCAACTTCAACAGTCAGTTGTGCGTTCTACTTCTTCTCCAGAAGTCCCATTTGTTTTATAATTGTTTTTAAGATGAGGAATTACATCAGAACCTAGCCAAACAAATGCTCTTGCAAACACAAAAGGCCACTCGTTTGCTAACTATCACACTTCTCACATGAGTCACTGTTAGGGATTTTTTTTTCGTCTTGTAGAATCTAGTTTGTAGGCGTGCGTTGATAGCAGGACGCCTGAATGCTAGAGGCAGGCAGGCAGGCAGGCAGGCGATGCTCAGATCCTCCTCCAAGGAGGGGCTCTCCCCCTGGAGCTTCCCAGCTTTCCCTTATTAATTCTGCTGTCCCTTAATTAGAGCGGGAGAAATCTTGCAAATTCTTCTCTGGTCTTTCCGATTTTCTCTGTCTATGTCTCTCTCTCTCACTCTCTCTCCTTTATACCCAGAGCTCATCTCTCTGGAAGATTCAAAAAAGAGATCTGATATGGATTTTTTCCCACTTCCACTTCTTCCTTTCCTCCTACCCTGCTTCAATTTCTATTAAAGATGAGATGGGAATCGGCCTGCCAAAGGCCACAGGAACTCTTCTCTTTCTCTCTCGTCTCCGGCAGGCACCCTCTGGTTTCTATTAGATTGTGTGTGGCCTCACACCCAGAGTTCTAAATGGTACCAGTGCTTCCCCAGTGAGATGGAGGGCCGTACGAATCCATCTGAGGAGGGTGTTTTTTGGGGAAGGGTAAAGAGACGCACGGCTCATATCAGCACTGTAGAATGACGGCAGCTTTTGGTTCAGTTAAAGAAAGAGGGAGAGAGAGAGAGAGAGAAACAGATTTGTGCCAATCTCACACTCCTACGTTTCACACTCTTCGGTGAAGACTTGGCGGAAATGTGTGTGAAGCTTTTTTGTCGTCTGTTCTTCTGAAATAATCCCTTGGTGCCCAACGCGTGTGATATGAAGATCTTTCATTGTTGTTATGCATATTATTAATAAATATTTCAATTAAAAGCAATGCACAAAGTTCTGCCTAAGGTATAGAAGATTCCACATATATGTACTATGGGTACAAAGTTTAAAATACTTTAAAATACATGTCCTCAAAACCGGCATACTATGACTGATTTGCATACCCTATGTGAGTGCCTTGGAGTTTTTTTATATATACTGAGACCTCCTAAAGCTTTATGTAAATAAACTTCACCTTGTTAATAATACTTTTTTTGCTCATGTTTGTTAAGCTAAAGATATTCCCCCTTCTAATATAATTTGCACTACATCATCCACTAAATTATATTTTTTGTGTACATCACTTTCTGTAATACATATCATTTGGACAGATTCATAAGCCTGGTGAAAACCTGTGACGACACTGTGTTACCCGGTGCTGGTTGACCCTCTTACCCTTTAATTATCAAGGGCTATGCTCTCCTGTCTCCCCACCGGTGCCCCTGTCTTGGCTGATGATGCCACAGCGCTCAGAGGCAGATTGAGACTGACACGGACCACGCCACCCTCGACCGCTGAGGTTTCGGGCTCCAGGCCCGCAGCCCAGGCCAGTCCAATGGCGGCGCATAAAACTCACTTTGCAAATCGAGAGTTCCTCCGACCTGGCCGCAATAAATTGCTCCCCTGAAAGACAAGGGCCCCTCAGCCTCCGCCCCGCACCGATATCAGTCAGCGCTGTCTCGGGTATCTCTGGGACGTGCAGGGGACTGCCGATCGATGAATCCCTTCCACCGCGAGCATTACCACGCACAAGACCACGATCAGTTTACTAGACATAAAGGAAGGGAGCGGGGGGGGGGGGGGAACGGCAAAAACACAAACCATCATACCGGCCCCTGCCACAACCAGATTCCCTTTTACTGGAAACAATTGATGCATTGTTGCGGGGAAATTAATCCTCCTGAATTCATTAGCCGAATCAGATATTCAATCGACGCAAGCCCAAAAATAATTATGTGGAGGCCTGACGGATGAGACAAAATGGCATCTCCTGGGCCACAGCCTCTGTCTGACCAGAGCATCCTGCTGTTGTTCTCAGAGTGGAAAATAAGATGCAGGCTTGGCCTAATCGCAATAACCCTACACCACTTTCCATCTGAATCTAATTTATCTCTCATTTTGAGTTTGTCTGTGGCCCTTTCTTCTTTCATGACTCTTCTGAGAGGCTGCGTACAATCCTCTCAGTCAGTGTGTGTGTGTTACTGTCTGTGTGTGTGTGTGTGTGTGCGCGTGTGTGCGTGTTTGCGAGTGTGTGTGTGTGAGAGGGTAAGAGGATCCTGGCAAAAGGTGCCAGCACTGTCTGATGTTTGTGTATTTTCTTATTATTCATATTTTCCTCCGTCCGTGAGAAGCTCTGAAAGCTCTGAAAGCCCCTCTATTTCCAGGAGAAGCTATGCGTTCCCCATCATGAGAGGGTAAAAATAAAAGAGGCGAGTGAAGGCATCCTGTGTTCCACACGGACCTTGCCAACACCACCACTCGCGGGGGCGAAAACGATCAAATTGCTTACACTCCAAACATGATCGACATGTTGGGACTCCGTTCTCCTGCGTCGAAGAAATGATCTCCAAACATGATCGACACACTGAAACTCAAGTCCCGCTCTGTCGAAAAATACGATCCGGAGGGTGAAGTGCCAACAATTAAACAACAGGCTACTATGGTTGTGACTAGGCATGCACACTGGCCCTTTCAGCTGCACTGAATAAAGTGTGGCCCAAATGCATCTCATTAACAGGCTTTTTCATGAACCCTGTCCAAAATCACCTCTTTAAAATGTGCATTATTTTGGGGCAGCATAAATTGGTGAATAGCCGCTCCACGCTGTCACCAGACTGAGCAGTTCTTGGTCAATTAGCCTGAAAAAATCCCCCCAGTGCTCTCACGTACATTTGCGGGGGGAATTTTAGGGTATGTAAATTATATAGTGTGTGTGTGTGTATCCCAGACGGCCCCTATAAAACACATAAGCAGGCATCTGTACTGAAACGTGTCAATTAGGCGTAAATCCACTCGCGGGAGGTACAGAACAGACTGGCTGCTTTCTGTGTCACATGGCCACATGTAACTGAATGAAATGCCACTTCTGTACATCTTGCCCTCAAACCAAACCCGGTGGTGTTAGTGGCTGAATCACGCCCGTTACCACATTCTTGGAGCAAAACGGGGCCCCTTCACATCCCTGAAATACGCAGAGACTACAACTGGTTTGGGTGCAGTGCAGACAGGGAGAGCAGAGTGGTGGGAGACATCATGTGGTTTTGGTGAAATGAGGTTATTTATTGCCGTGTCCCCTTCCCTGTGCCAGGCACATCACTCACATAAGCCGTGGCACAGCTGTTGTTCTGAATTTCACGCCTTTTTTGCTAATTGCAAGAGAACACTGATGATGACCTATTTCTGTGATATTTTTAACCCCATGGAAAACAATGTGCGAGGGGGTACACCGTGAGGGGATGAGGGTTAATTTGCAAAATCAATGTCAACATATTCTTTACTGCTGTTTATCTGTAGTAGGACTCGCAGATGACATGGAAGAGGGCATGAGTCTGTTTTATGTTTCTGAGCGTGTTTATTTATTTTAAAATAAACCTGTGTCTATCTGTAAAATCATAAAACATTATCTTTATATTTTTAGGCACTCTTTCAAATCATTTTATAATACATTATTAGCACACTTATGCACACATGCAACAGCTAAACCAGGTATTCATAACATAACATAACATGCTTGCAATACTTTATTCATTGATGGGTATAACAGGCCATCACTGCACTTGTCCATTTGTGTAGTCTATTTCTATGATGCGTATCTTACCTGTTTATATTATGCCACTGGTGTCATCAATAATATTCTTACTGGACCTCTACTGATTGGCTCAAAGGTAAGAGCTGTGTATAGTCACCAAATAGAATGGCCAATCAATGATGTCACTTCCCCATAGAAATGGTGGCTGTGGGTGGAATCAATTTCTCCACCTAGAGACAGCAGTGGTGGCCAACGTCTTGGTAATGGCAAATTAAAACAATTGGAAGTTATATCATATTCCTGCCTCTTTGCACCAGTGTTATTTGACTGTTTGGCTGTCACACAAACTTAAATGTTTTTAGCATCGCAAGGGATTTGTGAACCCAACACTTTTGCACTCTGTTGGGATAGCTGCAATGCATTTTGTCCTGTTATATTACAAATAAAAATATACACACAAATAATAACTATTATATATTATCCCCAGTTTAAGCTATTACACTAACATATTGGCTTATAAGGCACTGATATAAAGCTTTAAACAGCATTGTTAGATATTGATTATAATGGCAATATAAATGAGTAAATAGTTATCTCCACTAGGCCTTTCACAAGTCTACATTATAGTTGTTATATACAGTCTGAAGTACTTGTAAGACTCATCATATTACAGCACATCATATTCCATCATGTATAGTTTGTCTTTATAATGCATTACAAAGAGGAGGTGTTACTGTATATGCTTTGAATGATGTAACGGATGTAGTTTTGGATGAAAAAATGTCTAGCTGTACTCCCACCACCCGTAAACAGATTAGGGAGAGAGGTTTTCTCATTTGAAAAATGTCATGATTGCTTTGTTTAAGCATTCCAAGGCAAATTATGCTTTGATTCGCCTCCTAAAGTGTAAGGTCATTTATTCCCCTTGTCTCCATAGGACAGGATGTACTCAATACTGTCCAATCAATGCTCATCAGCTCATGGTGAAGCGATGATTGATGCTGTAATGATTCAGTTCGGAGTCTGGCTCTGATCGATCTCACTCTCATTCACCTGCTACTTCTATCTGCTGTGTGCACATTTGCCATTGCTCTCTAGCTATTGTTTGTGCTGTAAGTTAGCTTGAGATATTGTATTCCTGTTTCTAATGGCAGTGTTTGTTACCCCTAAGAAGTGCTGTGACGGTATGGATTTTTTCTTGCCGCAGTGAAAAAGCAACTTATCCCCGTGGTTTGGCAGGTTACCACCAATGTCCTCCCCCCACAAAAAAAATGTAACGGTCTCCATACAAACTAAACAAAAGGTCCAACATTAGAAAGTGCAACATGAAAGGGAAACATACATATTAATGAACTGTCAGTATGGATGTTAGGTTGGTTAATTCTAAGATGTGTTCTTAGATGTATTTCCTTGTGAGACAAATACCTTTTTCCTACTAATGTGGAATCTCGAATTCAAAGCCAAAATGTGCCCAAATTGGAGATTTGTGGCCATTGTTAAATTGAATAATGTCAACTGGTTAGTGTCAACTGCTTGGGCATTACCACATAAAATAAGTGTATTTGCTATAAGCACTTGCAATTCAAATCTAACTCCAACTGTTTACGTTATGCTTCTGTCTTTTTTGTCTCTGTATTATGTGTGTATATATTCAATTGAACGTTATCTGTAGATGTTACAAGTACTCAAGAAAATAGTCAGACTCACACAAAATAAATCCCCATGTTTAATGGACTGTTGGAAATTAAGTGACCAGCAACTGAAAAGTTTTGTTTCTCCAGAAACCGTTGAACATAAGATAGAGGACAGTCAATGATGATAATTAAATGGTTCTTGTTTATTGGTCACAATTGTTATTGGGTCTATATTTCATATCACACACCATATGCACTCCTGTAAAAAAAAGAAATGTAAAAATAAGAAATTGATGACAATGAGCCTAACCTCGCAGTAGGCATCACATGACTGCCGTGTTGCAGTAATGCGGTTATTGTCACAGCCTTACCCCTAAGTGTCACTGCCCCATTTGATAGGAGGAGTAATTGCTTCTGCTCTCTCTTAAGCATGAAGTGATTGTTCATGCAGCAGACACACTATGCATTCATATTCGCACCACTGACCAACAGCCCTTAAATGTTCCACACATACTAGATTTAAAAATTGATCGGTTGCACCAAATAAAAGAGGAGATCAAAAGTGCTCTTTTGTTTTGGCTACTCTATAAAAAAAAACCATTCCCTTGCGTGATGACACTGTTACTAACCAAGAAGACCATTTGGTGAGCATCTCCTGAAGAGACACACAGACACACCCCCTACCCTTGTCACACACACACACACCCACACACACACACACACACACACACACACACACACACACACAAACACACAAACACACAAACACACACACCCTATCCAATGCGGCTGGTGGCGGCCAAGTGATGTAGCCACAAAGAGTGTGGGCGGCACACAGTGTTAGCGTCCATTAAAGATGTAGGCCCAGCGCCTGCACCTCGGCTGCATTAGATTAGGCCCCAAACAGTAATCTGTCACTTAGCCGCGGCCTGGCCCACCGTCTGAACTGATGTAAACGACTGCTGTCTCGGCACGGGGCCTGACAGCATAATGGGGATTCATTGATCTGCCGGTCTTTCACTGATTGAGTTAGATAATTAAAAAGCCTCTTGTATCTGTTCCATTAAGGATTGTTTGTGTTGGTGTGGTGTGTGTTTTTTTCCTGTCATGGTTGGAGTTGCTACTCTTGCTGTTTGTCTTTCTCCTTGTGCAATTGGAAAGGCTGGTGGGATTGCGCTCAGCACACATTTCTTCTCTTTTCAGATGCTCTCTCTCTCTCACTCTCTCTCTCTCTCTCTCTCTCTCTCTCTCTCTCTCTCTTTCTTTCTTTCTCTCTGTCTCTCTCTCTCTCTTTCTCTCGTCCATGTAATTAGCTGTTATGTGACACGACTTAGATTTACAAGACAAGTCTTTTAATGTCAAAACATCTTTATAAAATATGCGTTCTGTTTCAACAAAAGCTTTGTGCTCTTTCATCCTTCAAAACAAAAAGCATAACTCAGCTCGAATGTTTAAAAAAAGATCACATGAAGATGAACCAGCGAGAAAGAAAGAATGAAGAAAAAAACATCTCAACAGCTGGGGAAAAAAGTGATAATTTTCGATGACTGGGGTGCTGGGAAAGTGATGATCCCAGTGGGGTGCATATTAGGGGGGGGCAGAGGGTCAGAGGGGGCTTGTGTGCTCTTACTCCGTCAGGACCAACTGTCCTCTGCTGTCTGGAGGTTGTGTTTGTGTGTTTGGGGGGGGTGGGGGGTGGGGGGAAGATGAAGGACAAAATGCTCTTCCCCTCAGTGGCTCAGGGAGTAGCGGTGCTGTCCCATGGCACTGCAGGCCGCTCCGCCGTGCCTCCTGTTCAATCAGAGCAATTTGCGTCAAATGCCAGCTGATGCTGCGCTGGCAAATCCTGCCCCACACCTCCCAAGCAAACACGCGCACGTGTCTGTCATCTCCTCGTGCCTCGGAGAGTAGACCTAAGGCTTGCCATGAAAGGACTGACCGCAGGAACTTTTCATGACCTGATGGTGGACGGGTCAGTGCCCTCAATTTGCTGCACATGATAGATCCCATTGTCTGCAACTTTTATGTGTCTCTAAGTAAAAAAAAAAAATACAAATTTCTTGTATCTTTGTCGTTTTTTAGATGGATGTGTTAGGTTACGTGGTGGGAGCATGGTTCAGATCATGCAACTTGGAAAGGAGTGAGTGACTGAATGAGAGAGAGAGAGAGACAGAGAGAGAGAGAAAGGTGGCATCCTCACGAATACAGTGAAAACTGAGTTTTTACCAAATCTGAGACATTTTGTTGCATGTTGGCCTTTCATCCACACAACAAAAAAAATGTGGGGGTCTGAAAACATATACTTTTGGCCATGGTCAAACCCTGACCTGACTGACCATGGCCAAGCTGCTGAGGAGGGAATTAGGATTCCTTCAGCGATGGCGGAGTGGCAGTTTCTCGTTTCAGCCGCGGCACTTAATTAGCAGAGCTGCCTGCCGTGGCTCCGGTGGCACTTGTGAGAGAGGGGGGGGCAGGGTGGGAGCGAGTGGGCAGAGGAGGGGGCCTTCATGTCGTAATTACACCCCAGCCCTCCTCACGTCCTACCCTTTTGATCAGCAATGCCTCGGCCTTCTCTGGGAGTTAGCTCCGCCGCTGCTAATCAAATAAATGTGCCCCCTTTTAAGTGGATGGTGAATGTGATTTCAGTATGCCCTTCCAGGACTCACAACATGCGCTCCCCTACACATATACACTTCCACACCCCCCACACTCCCCCACCACACCCCTTGCTTTTTTGAAAGAGAAACATTGTGACGTCTCTCGCAGGTCTTGCCTCAACTCCTCGACATCCAAAGCGTTAAACTTTTGATGTTCGCCTAAAATTTTCATCTTCCTTTTTTACCCTCTCTTCCATCTCTTTTTTTTTTCATTTGCGTTTGGTATTTGAAAAAAATGGCTCTTAATTTCTCAACATCAAAAAAGCCATCAAAAGACTCAAGGGAATATTATATATTTTATATATTTATGATTTTTTTTTTTTCTTTCCAGAATCTTCTTCCTCTGCATGTGAGCTGAAGCGTTTTGACTGAGAGGTCTCTGATCTGCTTTGGGCTCAGAGGGGGTCAGAACCAACAGAAAACTTAAGTGTGTTTTTCTCAACGTGCATCTCTAATGATACACTCTTCACACACACACACACACACACACACACACACACACACACACACACACACACACACACACACAGCACCACTCCTATCCCCCTCCACACACTAACCCTCGCTGTCCTTTCAGATGGATTTAAGCAAGAATTACATATTGAGTTTTTCCCTCTCTTTCCATTTCTTTCAAAGAACGATGGTGTATGTGTGTGTGTGTGTATGTGTGTGTGTATGTGTGTGTGTGTGTTTAGGGTGGGTGGGTGGGTGGTGGGAGGTAAGAGGAACATGGTAGACGTAGCTAAACACTGTGTCTCTCCGCTGGAGGTTGTGGAAGTGTTTTTGAGTGAAGTTGAGAGTCGCCTGTGTGAAAACTGAGTCTCAATGCCACGATGCAGCTGCTGCAAGTAGTCTGGATAAGTGCACGTCTGAATGTCTGAGGAGGCCTGCTGAAAAAAACTGTTGCCCACACAGCATAGCAACATTTTCAGGCATTTTTTCTTCCCCCGAGCCAGGGTTACGTTTTGATGTTTAGCGTCCTTTTTGTTTAGCATCTGAACGCTGTGCGGTGAGTGCTGGCTTAAATTCTTTCAAAGAGCCCACCTCTGCAGACCCTCTTCTGCGAGCTCCTAAAGCCTTCAATCGTTTCTCCTCGCTTTAAAAAAGGCCCTGGTGAGTGTTTGTGTGTGTGTGTGTGTGTGTGTGTGTGTGTGTGTGTGTGTGTGTGTGTGTGTGTGTGTACGCCACTGCCAAGAGCAGGGCTTCTTGTGACCTTTTGCGCTGAAAAGATTGACTCAATTGTCTTGGTCACGGCGGTTTTCATTTTCCCCCAATTAGCAGGTCTCTTTTGCCACAGCCCTCACAGGGCGATCAATCCGCACTCAATACACATCCAAACCCACGGAGAAGGAAAAAGAACATGAACAGGGGTGAGCATTACCAGAGGCCTTTGGGTTGAGAGACTGTGGGAGTTTAGTGTCACTGCCTCTTGAAATACTCCTGGAGATTGGACATTATGGTAGCTAGTTAAAATATGACAGCTTGATAGAGAGAATACTTGGAGTCCTGCTGTTGTCCTTCCAAGAGATCTTCCACTGTCCAGACAGTGTTTTTCTTCTTTACTCTTGGACAAAGTCTTACACTTTTTGAAAGCAACATTGTTTCTTTGGATTGTTATTTTTTTTATGCCCTCTTTCTTTTTTTTTTATGGCATTTTCTTTTCTGGTGCCAGCGGGAGTTTTGTCTGTGGCTGAAAGTTAACCTGGCTGTTTAACCGGGAGCCAAGGTGTGTCATTTGGAGCAGTAGGATATGCTGCCGACTGGGCACAGTGTGCACATTCTCGATCTCGACTACTCCCCCCCCCCCCAGAAAGTGCCAGAAAATTGTTACAATCACCAGGAGGACAATGAGAGCCACGGCTTCCTGTGCCGGTGTAAGAGAAGTGGCATCTAATGTTACACTTTAGGCTGGTGTTTGTGTGTGTTTTTGTGTGTGTGATCGATCTTTGAGGACAGAAGACTGGCTTTTTTAGTTCTCCACAAAGACTGTATAACCTTATCCCAAAAGATGTGTCTCTGAAGCTGTGCCATCAGAAGTGGAAGTTCACCTTACTGTAGTCTTGAGGACCGTGGCAACCCTGGCCTGCTTAGATCAATCTACATTACCGTGTGAGTGCTAAACAACAAGTAATGACACAGAAGATGAATAATGGTTGGTGATGATTGTCATTACAGCAAATTTGAATTTAATCGCTCTCACACTTGTGATTATGTTTGCGCTCATAATTGTGGATGGCTTTTGCTGCATTTCCATTAATTGTCCTCGTTTGGGATTGGATTATGAGATATCATGAAGACGCATTCTTTTCCCCAAGACTGGCATGATGATTGAAGGGGGGGGGGGTTCTCTCACCGCTTCATATGTCTCGCTGTAGATGGATCCAGCAATCAAGGGGAACAATCACTCCATACAATGTTGATGAGGGATCTTAGAGGAGGGTTGGGTTTACTTAATGTAGACCTGCTTTTCGTCTATAGAGCCCATTCCATCGCAACCGCAGGCTACAAGTGAACTCTTCATGACCCCTGCAAATGTAAAGAAAGAATTAGGAATCATTAAGCTGTGGGGGGCAGCTAAATGTTGCTTTTCTTTTTGCTTTCGCTATACACTTGAAAGCCGATGAGTATAGAGCTGATGGCAAGAAAAATATATGTTTCACAAAAGTTAAAGGTTTTTTTTTTTTTATGAAATGAGCAATTACTTTTTAAAGTATTGTCAATAGCCACAGATAAAGGCACAGTACTCAGACCTTCTGCCCTGCTTTACATTCTATTCCTTTCATGACTCATATTTCTATTGTAACTGATTATTACTTATGACCTAATGCACCATAATGATCAAGCCTTTTCAGGAGATGACATTGCTAACCAAATTTTGTCAACAAGCAGTGGCCAGCAGTATTAGTGCAGTACCAGTTGCCTGGGCCTTGTGGAGTCAATGCTCCTTTCGTCCAGCAGGGGGCTCTGGCTGCCATTGGACCCTGTCAGTCAGTCAGCCTTTAGCTCATGAAGTGGTAAACATCCATTTGAGCCCAGAGATGTCTAGTGTCTGTAAAGTGCCCTCTTCGCCATGTGTGTCTTAAGCTGCTCACTGTTGTTGTTGTTTTCTTCCCATTTCGGCGTGCTAATGTGTTTTCTCTTGCTGTTGCTCTCATCACTGTGTCGTAATTCTCAAAGCCTTTGTAGCAATTTTGGTCATGTGTGGTAAATGCATCAGTGCTCTTTTAGTATTATCCGCCAAAATGTTTTGGACAAACATCTTTTTGAACATGATGAATATTTTCAGACATGGCCTGTGTTTTTGGTGAAGGACATTTACTGAACTGCAATAGTCATGAACCATGTGGATTTTATATTTGCTATCGGATGTAATAAACAAACAATATAAGGAAATGAGGTCTATGTAGACAAACTGACCTGAAGTTGTAGATTGATCCCTTGGCTTGTTCACAAGTACACACCCTAGCATGAAAATAAAATATACTAAATACAAGGAAATGCCAGATGCAAATCACATGACCATTTAAAATCATCACAAATAGAGCTAGGGTTAGCTTGCTTGCTTTTACACAATCAACACCAGTATAAGACAAAACACACGAGACATGAAATTGATGACATTGCATGAAGCCCCTAGGCCTTTCAGCCTGATGGGATCAGAATGCTCTATAGTTAACTACAGCAGTAACTATAACATTTTTTTTTTTGAGTAGACAAAATAGAAAGGTCTTTGTAATGCTCTTGCTTTTATCTTTCTTACTCTCTACTTCAACAGGTGTTACTTGGGCCTGACTTGACTGCATTTGGTTTGTCCCTACATCATAATCTTTTCTGGCTAGGCTGAGTTCCGTTTAGTTTGGCAATATGTATATGAAATGTGTTCATGCGTGCTACAGAGCTTGTGGTGTGTTGACAACTTGACAACAATACTTAGCTTTAATGTCAGTGATGTCAGATGCCTTTACCAGCCTATCAGATCAAGGCAGTTCACTGGCCAAGCCCTCTGTGCCGGAGATACTCGGAGGTACAAAAGGGAACCGATAATTTGCTGAGAACTGACTGTTCTGGCACTTGCCTACACATGTGATTTCAGTCAATTTGTGTGTAATTGGAAGGAATAACAGGCTCAAACACATTGGGGTATTTGTACTATAAAATAAAGATCTGAACAAACTTCAGCAGATGAAAACACCCTTCAGTTGTCATCGTCTTTCACAGTATTTAGTACTTGTCTGGTGGAAAATGTCCTCTGTCACTTTAATATGATGTCATAGCTCACAGGGTACATGCAGGAAACAGGAAGTGAGTTTGAAAAGTGCTCAACAGCTGTGTCTCCATTATTGTCTCCTGACACGAAGAGAAAGTACTTAGGAAAAAAGTGGCCAGAAAGTTAACAGCTAAGGCATCTGCTGTGTCATTTGTCATTTGTTGTTTTGGGTGCAACATATTCTCGAGGTATTTACAGTCTCAGGATATTTCTAATAGTACTCTAGTAAAATGGCCTGTGAAGCTAATGCGAATGGTAAGTTTTATTACTCAGTTTATCTGTCTGTCTTACTGTATTCAAGTCATTTTTGTGTAATTGTCATGCATGATCATAAATACATGCGCTGTTACAAATAACATTTTCATGAACTTTGTAACTTTGCTTGTTTCCAACAGATGAACAAATTACAGAAGCTATCATGATGAGGCAAGTTTCATTATTGATTCTCTCGCTTGATTCATTGTGTCAACAAAAATCTTTTGGAAAGCACCTGATTACTCATTTTGTCATATGCTGATGAATGGGTTAAAATATCTGACAGTGTCTGCTGACACCTGAAGATTTCCTGTAAACAAACACAAAATAAAATACTTTTATAAAATTAGAAACTAACAGTATAAAAGATGTATTGCATAAAAAGTATGCCTTTGTCCAAGAGTTGTATGAACTTTCTGATGTTACTGGGACACAACCAGTTATTGCCTGAGTACTCTTAGATGTGTAGTTCCTTTGGAGCAAGCAAGTGGGCGGCCTGGGCAGTATGCTGCCCCTCCTCCATCTCTTGACCACATACCTCTACAAGTGTTTTCCTGTTTGTGCAATGTGTATTGTGTTTTTCAATTCCAACCCTACAACGTGCTTGGTGCCCTGTAAGGTGTTGTGACACTTACTTTCATTGTGCAGATGCATTCTTGAAGGCTGATGTGCTATTTTATGGCTTAAAGGTACAGTCTGATTCTGGATTAAGTTTGTTGATATTTGAGCTCAACACGCATCCCTTCTGTGCTCCTAAAGTAATGTGGAATAGTGTATGGCTTGGTTTGAGCCACTTTGTTTCCCACTTACAGAGCCAGGACTCTGTACGAACACCAGAGTTGTTTTTTTGAGCACATAACGGACAGCTAGAGGACCGTGAGCAGCAATTCACTCAACTTCATGAAAGAAAGTGTCTTGAATTGGATTTATGGACTGTACAGCAAGATTACAATTAAATGGTTTCTTCGAGTATGGTATATATTTTAATGAGGTGACATGCATGTAGTGATGTAGAAGCTATGATCGTGAACTCTTTCTCTCTCCCTCTCTGTCTCTCTCTCTCTCACACACACACACACACATTCTCTTTCATACTCTCAGTGTTGTGAAGGATGAGCTGAAGGAAGTGCCTACAGAGCAAGTGCCCACTCTTCCTGAGCCAAAGCATTTCAATGCCAAAGACCAGAACCTCACATCCCAGCTGGCTCAAACCATTAAAATCATTGGGGATGATCTTGTGAAGCATAAACCACTGAATGAGTAAGTCTGAAGCCGACCACTTTCAGACTCCACCACCGTTTACCACCTTAGTTGGTTAAGTCTGAAGTTAAGTCTGAAAGTTGTTGTGAACATGCTGTGTTCTAACCATCTTGCCATCTTCATCCCAAAGCACAATAGATGGATTTGCAAAAAAAATCCTTAACAACCCACAAGAACAAGGCGCCTACCAGAAGCTGGTGACACAGTTGTTTGCTGATGGAAATATCAACTGGGGAAGGATTGTTGTGTTATTCTACACAGTAGGAAAGCTGGCCAAAAAGGTAAATTGGTCACTGAGGTACAATGTTAAATAGTTTACTAAAGAGAGCTTCAGTACATCTATTATCTCAGTTCATTTATTTATGGTTGTGTCATTCTAAAATAAGCTGGGTAAGATAAGCAGCTTATTAACCCTTCCTGCCTGCATGCATACATACACATTAGTTTCACAAGAGGTCTCGTAAGCAAACCACGGAAATAGTTGTCATAACTACCCCTGACCGTGCTAAAGGCATAATTTTGGAACATCATTTTTTACTTTTGTCATTGTGTTTAGCTGGTATCACTTTCCCTCTGTGGGGTTAATGATGGTTCATAAAAGTGAGGCTTGTTTTCTTACTTATAGGTTCAATTAGTAAATTTTGAACAGCGAAATTACAAAATATGTTTCTGTGTATATTTTAGTAAGAGACTGTGTTTGGTCCCATAGATGTTGTTGGCTCACTTGCCTGAAACAGTCACAGAAATGATCTCCTGGACTCTCAATTACTTTAAGAAGAACATACTAGGCTGGGTCCTCAAGATGGGGGGATGGGTGAGTACTGTACATTACATACACGTATTTAAAGCAGCTGTTCTTACCACAATGAGGAATGAACTGCTTTTGTCCTGTGTGCAGTATGTTGCATAACAGGTACTATAAACGTTACCAATATAAATATTATTACAATACTCAGACACACACACACATTTTATGTCCAAATTCCTCTGCTTTTCACAGATATGTAGCATTGCTTCAATTGCATGTTTCCGGATCGAGAGTGTACCAGCTCTAAACTCACCAGAGCACTCCTCTGCATCTGCTATTGGCGTTACCTGTTTCGTCGGTGGAATTGTGTTGGGTGGCTGCATCGTACTCTGGCTAACAGGCAGAACAAGGCACTGACAGGAGGGAATAGGGAGGAGAAGATGGTGAGCAGGAGGTTATGGCATAGTGATATGTGTTAACCGAACACTGAAGGAGATTCATTTCAGTAGGCTTTGCTAAGTATGAAAGTATGTTTACATCTAAATTGTATTCCGAATTGTTGTATAATATGGTACATTTTTGCATCAATGAAAAATCTATTTTTGAGTGGAAATTTAAGTACGGAAATGAAGGATTGCACCAGTAATCCTAAAGTAGTTACAGCTACAGGTGCCTAGCTTGGTTACAGGGTCAAAATCACAAAAGTGCCATATAGAAATAAAATGCAGAATATCTTTCAGGTAACTTGGAAACTACCTCGTGCCCCAAGCTAGTCTTTTATGTAATCATCACATGTCTTGTTGTTCCTTTTTTTGTTTCCAGAATTTAATTGTTAACAATTTAGCTTATAAAGGACATTATGAATTTAATGACTATGGTTCAATTCTATTTTATTCCTGTTTGGGTTTTGTACAAAATATTTAAGCCATCACCTGAATAACCTGATTTCTTAAATTTAGAACACATGATGTTGCATATTTGTATATGTTTTATATGACACATTTCTTATCCCGATGTAAACTTGTAGTGTGCTCATTTCTTCCGTTGTTTGTAATTCATTTGAATTATACGTACATTGGTGATTCAAAGTGCTTTACAAATTAGCAGATAAATGTATTTATGTAGATGTATTTATACACTTTTTTTGACACTAGCTCGCAATTGTAAGGGAGACATTACAATCTTGAAATGATGAATCATGAAATGCTCTCTACATAAAAGCCCTTTGATGGTCTCTCTGTCTCCAGTCCACCACCTCACGCCTCTTCTCTGAGACGTACTTACTTACTTACTTACTAGGCTGAGTTCCGTTTAGTTTGGCAATATGTATATGAAATGTGTTCATGCGTGCTATAGAGCTTGTGGTGTGTTGACAACTTGACAACAATACTTAGCTTTAATGTCAGTGATGTCAGATGCCTTTACCAGGCTATCATATCAGGGCAGTTCACTGGGCAAGCCCTCTGTGCCAGACATGCTAGGAGGTACAAAGGGGAACCGGTAATTTGCTGAGAACAGACATGTGATTTAAGTCAATGTGTGTGTAATTGGAAGGAATAACAGGCTCAAAAACATTGGGGTATTTGTACTATAAAATAAAGATCTGAACAAACTTCAGCAGATGAAAACACCTTTCAGTTGTCATCGTCTTTCACAGTATTTAGTACTTGTCTGGTGGAAAATGTCCTCTGTCACTTTAATATGATGTTATGAGTCATAGGGAACATACAGGAAACAGGAAGTGAGTTTGAAAAGTGCTCAACGGTTGTTATTTTGGGTGCAACATATTCTCGAGGTATTCACAGTCTCAGGATATATCTAATAGTACTCTAGTAAAATGGCCTGTGAAGGGAATGCGAGTGGTAAGTTTTATTACTCAGTTTATCTGTCTGTCTTACTGTATTCAAGTCATTTTTGTGTAATTGTCATGCATGATCATAAATACATGCGCTGTTACAAATAACATTTATATGAACTTTGTAACTTTGCTTGTTTCCAACAGATGAAGAAATTACAGAAGCTATCATGATCTGGCAAGTTTCATTATTCATTCTCTCACTTAATTCATTGTGTCATGAGTTTCGAACAAATCTTTTTTGGAAAGCGCCTGATTACTCATTTTGTGGTTAAGATATCTGACAGTGTCTGCTGACACCTGAAGATTTCCCGTAAACAAGCACAAAATACAATACTGTTATAAAATTAGAAACTAACAGAATAAAAGATGTATTGCATAAAAAGTATGCCTTTGTCCAAGAGTTGTATGTATTTTTCTGATGTTACTGGGACACAACCAGTTATTGCCTGAGTACTCTTAGGGCCCGTCCACACAGAACCTGGATTGCCCGAATCTGGAAAGAAAAGTTGTCACTGTTATTTATTTTTAATTTATTTGTATCATACCATTGTTCAAAACCGGTTTTTAAAGTGTCAGCAATAGCCTGATTAGAGTCCAACCCTATGACATGCTTAGTGCCCTGTGAGGTGTTGTTACACTTACTTTCGTTTTGCAGATGCATTTTTGAAGGCAGATGTGTTATTTTATGGCTTAAAGGTACAGTCTGATTCTGGCTTAAGTTTGTTGATATTTGAGCTCAACACGCATCTCTTCTGTGCTCCTAAAGTAATGTGGAATAGTGTATGGCTCGGTTTGAGCCACTTTGTTTCCCATTTACAGAGCCAGGACTCTGTACGAACACCAGAGTTGTTTTTTTTAGCACATAACGAACAGCTGGAGGACCGTGAGCAGCAATTCACTCAACTTCATGAAAGAAAGTGTCTCGAACTAGAATCATAGACTGTACAGCCATGGACAACAAGATGACAATGAAATGGTTTCTTTGATTGTGGTATATATTTGAATGAGGTGACTTGCATGTAGTGATGTAGAAGCTATGATCGTGTACTCTCTCTCTCTCTTTATATATATATACAGTATATATATATATATATATATATATATATATCTCACACTCTGTCTTTCATACTCTCAGTGTTGTGGAGGATAAGCTGAAGGAAGTGCCTACGGAGAAAGTGCCCACTCTTCC
This sequence comes from Clupea harengus, assembly GCF_900700415.2. NCBI lineage: Eukaryota > Metazoa > Chordata > Actinopteri > Clupeiformes > Clupeidae > Clupea > Clupea harengus. The sequence goes on along the minus strand of NC_045161.1, from coordinate 12,671,397 downwards.
TAAGCCAAAGCCTTTGAATGCCAAAAACCAGAAGATAAGAGACACACTGGCCATAACTATTAGAAAAGTTGGGGATGGTCTTGATAGGGATGAAGTACTGAATGAGTAAGTCTGAAGCCAACCACTTTCAGACACCAATGTTTACCACCTTAGTTGGTTAAGTCTGAAGTTAAGACTTTAAGTCTAAAAGTTGTTGTGAGCATTCTGTGTTCTAACCATCTTGCCATCTTCATCCCAAAGCGCAATAGATGGATTTGCAAGAGAAATCCTTGAAAATCAACAAGAACAAGGCGTCTACCAGAAGCTGGTGGAACTGGTGTTTGAAGATGGATGTATCAACTGGGGAAGGATTGTTGTGTTTTTCTACACAGTAGGAAAGCTGGCCAAAAAGGTAAATTGGTCACTGGGGTACAATGTTAAATCATTTGTTGATTTACTAAAGAGAGCTTCTATACATCTATTATCTCTATTATCTCAGTTCATTTATTTATGGTTGTGTCATTCTAAAATAAGCTGGGTAAGATAAGCAGCTTATTAACCCTTCCTGCCTGCATGCATACATACAGATTAGTTTCACAAGAGGTCTTAGTATATCGTAAGCAAACCACGGAAATAGTTGTCATAACTACCCCTGACAGTGCCAAAATTATCATTTTGGAACATAATTTTGTACTTTTGTCATTGTGTTTAGCTGGTATCACTTCCACCCTGTGGGGTTAATGATGGTTCATAAAAGTGAGGCTTGTTTTCTTACTTATAGGTTCAATTAGTAAATATTGAACAGCGAAATTACAAAATATGTTTCTGTGTACATTTTTGTGAGAGACTATGTTTGGTCCCATAGCTGTTGTTGGTTCACTTGCCCGAAACAATCATAGAAATGATGTCCTGGACTCTCAATTACTTTAAGATGAACATACTAAGCTGGGTCCGCAAGATGGGCGGATGGGTGAGTACTGTACATTACTTACATGTATTTAAAGCAGCTGCTCCTACCACAATGAGGAATTAACTGCTTTTGTGTTGCACAACAGGCGTAACGTTACGCCTAAATATTATTACAATACTCAGACACACACACACATTTTATGTCCAAATTCCTCTGCCTTTCACAGATATGTAGCGTTGCTTCAATTGCATGTTACCGGATTGAGATGGTACCAGCTGTGAACTCACTAGACTACTACTCTGCGCCTGTTATTGGCCTTACCGGTTTCGTCGTTGGAATTGTGTTGGGTGGCTGCATCGTACTCTGGCTAACAGGCAGAACAAGGCACTGACAGGAGGGAATAGGGAGGAGAAGATGATGAGCAGGAAGTTGTAGAATAGTGAGATGTGTTAACCGAACACTGAAGTAAATTCATTTCAGTAGGCTTTGCTAAGTATGAAAGTTTGTTTACGTCTAAATTGTATTACAAATTGTTGTATAATATGGTACATTTTTGCATCAATGAAAAATCTATTTTTGAGTGGAAATTTAAGTATGGAAATTTAGGATTGCACCAGTAATCCTCAAGTAGTGAGGATAAGAAGTGCCATATAGAAATAAAATGCAGAATATTTTTCAGGTAACTTGGAAACTACCTCTTGCCCCAAGCTAGTCTTTTATGTAATTGTTACATGTCTTGTTGTTCCTTTTTATGTTTCCAGAATTTAATTGTTAACAATTTAGCTTATAAAGGACATTATGGATTTAGGGAATATAGTTCAATTCTATTTTATTTCTGTTTGGGTTTTGTACAAAATATAAGCCATCACCTGAATAACTTGATTCCTTAAATTAAGACACATATTTGTATCTGTTTTATATGACACATAAAATTATTATCCCAATGTATACTTGTAGTGTACTAATTTCTTCCATTGTTTGTAATTCATCTGAAATATACATTGGTGATTCAATGACACCAGCTCGCAATTGTAAGGGAGACATTAAATGATGAATCATGAAATGCTCTCTACATAAAAGCCCTTTGATGGTGTTGAGTCTCTCTGTCTCCAGTCCACCTCCTCACGCCTCCTCTCTGACATACCACCACACTCCCAGGTGGACACAGGCACCAGTAGTTCACTGAGAGAAAAGATTGTTCCGGCACATGCCGACACATACAATCAAGTCCATTCATGCGTGATTGGAGGGTCTAACAGATGTAATTAAATATTATGGGCATTTGTAATGTAATAGAAATAAGTGTTCTAACATAATAAATGTCTTACTAACAAATAAATGTCCTAACACACAGCATGTGAATATTTTACAGGCCTACGACTCTGGTGCTAAAAATAAAAAAAAACGTCCTCTGTGACTTTAAAATGATGTCATGATTATGGAGTAAATTAAACGTGTCTGTTGATATTTCTGCTTGGTGTTCACAGCGTTAGTAAGGAAACCTCTGGTGTTACTGAACCTGCGTAAAAAGGGCTCTGGTACTATGGCATATGAAGGGAGAAATTAGATTTTTTGTTGCTTATTTTATCAGGACAATTATGGGTTATACAATACGTAAAAGGTTACAATAATATGTGAATTTACTTATTTCCTGATGATAGATGAACAAATTACAGAGGCCATCGAGATGAGGTTAGTTTAAGTTTCAGTTTCATTATGAAGAAGGAAAAGATTTGTAACAAAACAAGTTTGGGAAAGCCGTTATTACTCATGCCACATGCTGATGAATGAGCTAATATGTCAATTTCATTGAGCAGACGTTGATTTCGGAAGATCTCAAACCAAACAGAAAAGAAAATGCTGACATAAAATGAACAAGGCAGAGACAAATGCATGTATTGAATAATGTTATATGCTATATGTGCTGTACCGTATGGATGTGATTTCCGCAGACATTGGGACCCTTTTTCATAGCATGCAGTTGGATGAGTAATCTGACTACCTCTACTACTGACAATGGGCAGATGCTTAGGGGTGAGGGAGTGAAGTACAGGCAATAGACTGCCCTCCCTGACCCCATAAAAGACCAAATACCTCAAGAATTATAACAAATCCCAACCCTTCAAAATACCTTCTTCCAGTAACATATTATTAAGGGTCCAAGCAGAGATGCCTGTACTGTCAAATGTTGTCCATATGTTCCCAAACTGTAAATTATCTCAGAATAGTGTAAGTGATTCTGCCTCTTATTTTTTGTGAAAAAAATCCCACCTTTTTCAATTTGGTGAAAGTTGGCCCACAACAGACACAAAGTAATATCTCAACGGCGGCCTAATCTATACATTTTAAATGTGGTGTACGTGGCCCTATTCACTTACATTTGATGTACTTGTACGTGGCCCTATATACTTTTATAGTCATTATAGCTCTATATACTACAATTTACTTTTATAGTCATTAAGTGCTTTGGTACATTCATTTTATTATGTGACCTTTACATTATTTATCGCCCACATAGAGGTTTTGCCAGATAAAAAACAATAATTAATCATGGCTGAATGGTAAGTAGCTAGATCCCATACTTTTGATATAAATGTCTTCCAAAGTCTGAAAATCAGTGTTAAGAATTGTCACTACCGAACACATATTTTCTTCAATTAAGTAAACTTTTGGGGGTTTTATGCAAAGTATTATGTTTGTTTGTGTGTACACCTCTTCAAAGATTTGTTTGCTAGCCATGTGCTTGCTAGAATTATTTATTTATGCTCAAAGTTAGCTAGAATTGTCACTACCGAAACAGTCACTACCGAAACAGTCACCACCAAAACATATGGTGAAGTTTCGGTAGTGACATGATCGTTTCGGTAGTGACAAAATGGAATGGTAAGTAGTTCAATCCCATCATTTTGAAATAAATGTGTTATGTGGACTAAATGGTAAACATGTAGATAATGCTGATTTCTATCTGAAATTGTTCAGGAGAGAAAGAATCATAAGACACCAAAATAAGAATATTTAAGGAAGGAAAGAGAAAGAAATAAGAAACGAAAGGAAGAAGGAAAGTTGAAATGTATCAGTGATTTATCCAACAGGGAGCAAAAGCAAAAGAAGGTCAGACAATCATGGAGGAAAAGACAGCAAAAGCACAAAACATTTGTGTTTTTAATATTCCCAACCTAAAGCATGGTATGAGTTAAGATTAAGCAATAAGGTTGAGGAAATATGATACAACCTTGCAAACAAAATACTGTGGTCACTACCGAAACAGTGCAGTCACTACCGAAACACTGGATGTTTTGTAAAAAATAAAGTATATTGAGTTATCAACTAAAATGTTATGATACTGATTGGTTTAATGTATGTTCAATTTCATCAATCATCAACTCTGGAATCAATATGATCAGTATTTTGCATTTTACAAAGAAATATTGCACTTAGATTTTGATGAATTGTATAAATTGAACTTTGAAATTTGGTAAAAATTTCATTTTTATTGATTTCATTGTGAAAACCTTCAAGAAATATTTGTAAAAATACTCTTCAGAGAAGGGAAGGAAATAATAATAATAATACTTTTTTACTATAGTGTATTACTATGTTTCGGTAGTGACAATTTTTGGGAGAGGAAAAACATTCCAACACATTCTGAAAATACAACATGAAAATTGACGGTTCTTTTACTAGATATGTGTGCTTTAGATATGGTTCAATATACAAACGGACAAATTTTTGGGAATAAAACATACAAATTTTCAAAATATTTCCAACCTGACTTTGCACCAATTCAGTAGAATCAGTTTTTATGGAAATGATTTAATATTACTTTCCACTCCTCTGTGCTGTGTCATGACCCTTTCCAGCTGTACATGTTATACTTGCTCCATCTAATTTCACTTGTTATAGTGAATTCAAACCGATATATATATTGCAGGACACACACATGCATATTTATGTCTAAATCCCTCTGTTATTCACAGATATGTAGCATTGCTGCCATTGCATGTTTCCAGATCGAGAGTGTACCAGCACTCTACCCTCCCAAGCCCTCCTCAGCACGTGCAATCACCATTACCTATTTCGGGATTGTCTTCTGGTTAACCGGCAAGGGTCTGAGAGAAGGGGGACAGAGAAGAGACCATGGTTAGAGACTGTACCGTAGGGTGATGTATATTTCAGCACGTTTCGGAAGATTTAAATCAGGTACCAATCACTTGGAATCTACCTCTTGTCCCATCAACCTCTTTGAGCATTTTATTCTCGTGTTTTTGTACGAAATGTTTTATGCCGAGAAGTCAATTCAAGGTGAAAACATGAATTATGTTGTAAGTCATTCTGTTTTCATGACAAATATAATGCTTACCCAGATGCATACTTTTCTCTATTTTTGTGTTTCATCTGAAATTCTTGAAGGCAGACCCTTGGTGCTTGTTAAGTGAACCACTTAATAACGCACCTGTCTATGCAGCCATGCACCTCTACTACCTTCTCGAGGAAACAATCAAAGCTTTTACAGAATTGAAGTGATTTGAATCTTTCTGGTAGGCATCACCCTCAATTACTCTCCCACTAGCGAAGTGCTGCTGTATCATGCAAAGGTTGCCTCTTCAAAATTAGCCTCTTCAATACTAAAAATCTTGATCTTTAGAAGGAAATTATTATCATTAAATCATATAATTGATTACATAGCACTAGGTTCATATTAAATGTTGTACTACCATTGCCTTCATACAAATGTACAATGTCTAATGTATTTGTTGTAATCCCATCTTGCAAATAATAGGGGGACATTGCATATCACTAGGCTCAAATTAAATCTTTTGCCGTCACGCAACTAAGACTCGCCCATGTTTCCCCATCCACCTGTTTGTACAGTTCATGTCACTGGACAGCTCCCCTTCTGTGTGCTCTCCCCTCTGATACTGTGCTCTCCCCTCTGATACTGTGCTCTCTGCATAAAAGCCCTTTGATGGTGTTGACTCGCTCTGTCCGCAGACCTCAACCTCGCGCCTCCTCGCCTAGATGCCACACTCGCATGAAGGACACTGGATCTCGCTAGGAAAAGATACTTCCATTGGAGTCAAATAACTGTATAGAGGGACAGTGGAGATAGGTCATGGATGCAAAAAAAAAAGGGGGCACCCCCACCCTCCTTTCCTCTCTTTCGCTCTTTTCTCTCCTGTTCTCCCTCTCCGCAGGTGTGACAAGGTTATCTTGTCATAGGAAGAAAGTGAAGGCCGGAAAGGGCCCTTCGTCAGAAACGAGAGGGGGATGCTGTAAAGTCAAACAGGCCCGACTCACATGGAGATGTAACCTTCGTCTGTGGGCAAAGGTGATGACGAACAGCAGGAGACATTTGGAAATAAGATACTTCCTATCTCCGATATGAAATGAAAAAAAAGAGTAAAACACAGAAGGTCGCTGAGCTGTAATAGAGAGGAGCTATGAGAAACAAGAGGCGCAGGAGTAATGAAAACAGAACATTTACACTTTTAGATCAAGACCAGATTTTTTATCATGGTAAAAAAAAAAAAACAGACAAAAACAACTTCCAACATTACATATCATCACTGGAATTGCTGAGGTGAAATTGACTATTGAAATTGTGTGACTCATTTCTGACTGTTTGAATTGACACAGAAGAGCTTTGTTGTCTGTGGCAGTGTGCAAAAAAATCTGATCAAGTTCGAGCACAACAACATGTGCATTTCCCTCCAACTTGCCATTTGGTCCAAATAGCCTCCCTGACGTGGATTGAGGAAATGAAATGTAAAAAAGGGACATACTCACCGACCAAACACAGGCTGTTATTTTCTCTCCTGTTTCTACTTTTTTCTTCCTCTACTTTAAACAACTTTATTTATGAACTGAACAGGAACTCCCTGTGGTTTTTACTGGGGGGTGGGGGGGTTCAAAAGTTTTTGATGCACTGTACGGTTGAGGATTCCAGCTTTTGTCATCTCCAACCAGGCACTGAGCTCTCAGTGTCCCCACTTCACCCATCACCTCCCAGTGGCCTGCTGTTATAAGTGGGCCCCCTGTCACATTTCCGAAACGACGTGATAATCACAAGTATTACTGGCACTCCGCGCTCCAGTACGGAAGACAGATTTGCTTCTATATTAGGGGCCATTCGGCGAACCTTCGCGGTCTCTGTGACGACGGGGGGCCAAATGATGCCCTTTGGAACGGAAATGTGTTGTGGCATTGTCTGCTTTAATCTTTTGACTGCATTTTGAAATACCATGCAGATTGGTGGAGCGGGTGTGGGTGCGTGCATACCGAGTGTAGTTGATGTGGCAGGAATGGCAGTCAACAATGCCTGTGGACAGCGTTTTGGTGGCGGCCGCCCAAAAACGCCCTGTTTTCTTCCCGAATATCGTCTCAGTTGCAAAAATAAATGTGGTACCATCTCGACAGAGATGGTTTTATTAAGCTCAGAGGGCTGACATCCTGTCATGCTGGTGGCTATCAACATCCTGGCTCCATCTTTGATGTTCGCCGCGGATGAAAAGGAAGACAAAACACAAACAAGGGGTCGCTGACGAGATGTTTAAGAGAAAAAAGATATTTTTAAGTTGGCCACGGTCTACTCTGGTTGTCCCATGTAAATGTGCTCATGTGTGGTGGATTTAGTGTGAGAGACAGTGGTAGCCAGTGAAACCACAAGAGGATATCAGTGGGTTCTTTTGATCATGGTGTTACAAGACGGCTGGTTTCTTTGCTGAGATGGTTCTGTGGCACCACATCAGCCGTGCCTAAAGAGGAACAGTGGATATGCCAGATGATACTCCATTTATAACTCCCTCATCTTTACCCCTGGCTGATTGCGCATTGCATGATTTTATTTTCTGTGCGCTACACATGCTTTTTCCATTAAAAGCATGATTCGTTCATTCGTCTTCATGAGTAGGATCTGTCCTTGCGCTGTAATTGTGTTTAGGATCTATTACCGAATCTTGCGACACTACCAGAGACTGGCAGTCCGTGTCATTGTCAAGTTTCAACGACTGCTTTTTTTTTTGAGGTGCGGATTATTGCAAGACTGTGTTGTTTTGACAACAACAACAAAAAAAAATGAAGCCTCCTTTGAATGTGCCAGAACCATTCCAGCTCTTGTGAGACGAGGGATAGAAGTCGGGCGTCTGACATCAGACGTCTCACCCCGTCTCCGTCAGTGTTGTTGGACGCGTACCCATGTACCCATGTCACGGCGCGGGTTGGCACATGTCATCCATCTCACGAACGCTCGGCTGGGGGCTTGCGTGCAGTCGTCATGCCGTCCGTACACAGCTCATCAGCTTATAAACGCCTCTCTTAGCCTGGTTTCCCCATATTTCCACCGTTAGACCTCCATGACCGCTGCTGCTGCAGCGCCCTGGCCTAGGGAAGTAATTCAATAAAGAACGCCACACCGGTTTGCGCTCTCCACACCTTCCTCTTGCCCCAGCTAATGGAAAGAAAGGCATGGCAGACACTCCGATTTCCTCTGATGGAACGATAACAACGCAAACACTTCCATTCATTTAATCTCCATTCCTTCCCTACACTTTCAGAGGCAAGCACCAAAGCGTCAGTGTGACTAATGACCCATGTGCAATAAGCAACTGTTTAAGTAAATGTACTTGCAGAGCGAAAGAGAGAAGGAGAGAGAGACAGAGTGAGAGAAAGAAACTGGGAGAGGGGGAAAAAAAAGCTTTTACCGAACAGCATATCAATATTTTAAATAGGGTTTCAATTGCTGTCTTCTCCTAACTGGATTAGTTCTCTGATGTGTTCTGACAGTGCCGTTGTTAGGGATACTCCATTAGCTTTGTCTGTCATCTTATTTTCCCCTGGTATGCCGGGGGAAAGCTCCTATATTTCATAATTTGTTTTGCTATCAGGGCTGATTTGTAAATGCGCAAATTCTAATTAGCGGCCCGCTACTGTTTCTAATTTATTAAATATTAAGTGAATCCTGTGGTGGAGGCTTTTTTCCTCTCTTCCCTCATCTCCCAGATGGAAGTTTGCCGTATGCAAATTTGTCCTCCTTTTCGGTTGTCAGCACTTTTTAAATGTTCCATTTTTGACCAAACACTTTTCTTTTTTCCCATTATGCCCCCCCCCCCACCACCACCACCCCCCTTCTCCCCCCACATTGTTTGTTTTCTGTCTCCATTCCTCTTCAAGTTAATATTTATTTGTCTTAGATCTCCTGTTTGGCTTCTATTTTTTTGTTCAATAAAAGCTTCACGGCCTGTTGGGTTTGAATTCAGCTGCTTTGTTTTACTTCATTAAAGCTGTCTTTATCCTAGCAATAGCACACTGGCGTGAAGGTTGTTTTAAATGGCTCGTGAAGGCACTTTGTGGCCCCCGTTTGCATATGACAAGTGTGCTTTTGCACCATTTTTTCCAGAAATTGTGAGCTTCTCTATATCATCAAGGAAGAAACAAAAGAAAAGAGGTTTACATATCCCTCTCGCTAGCCAAACCAGAAGCAAGACTTTTAGTGTGGTTTGGATGTTAGATATTGGATTTAAAAAAAAAAAACAGATTAAAACTAAATGTCAGTTGGCTCCATTTTGCCTGTGTGAATTTCAAAATGGCAACAAATGGACAATGGAAAATGATTGAATGCATAAAGAGTAGATACCAGTGGTGTTCTGATAACATAGCTTATTACCTACAGGATATTGAACTACAAAAAAAAACACTAAACATGAAAAAGGGTGTTTCAATCGAGCCCATCTATTTTTTTGTCAGCATAGACGACACTTTATCATTCTAAGTCTGAGAGAGAAAGAGAGAGTGAAATTGAGAATTCTTATGAGATTGTTTTTAGATTTAAAGGCTCTTTTTCTCCTCACACTGTTGTCAATGGATCACCTCCGCGCGCGTCTGGGGAATAATCATTTTTTTGACAGTCGCCTGCGAATTGAATGTGATTTTGAAGTCTCTCGAATATGTCATTCGTATTGAATCGGCAGACATTTATTGAACGCCCACTTATCCCAAGCGAACTTTAGTCTAATTAAGTTTCAAGAAACACATCCATCAAACCATTGAGGCAGTTAATTTGCCATTGCCGCCTGGATCAGAACTCCCTCCCAGAGCGGCACAAAATTCACACAGGCACGGTTTCAGCGATGTCACACGCATCTCTTCCCTGCTGGGGAAGCAGCTGGCATTCACACACACACACACACACACTCACACACACTCACATTCACAGAGTGTGTTTCCATCTCCCACACGCTATTAAACACGTTTCCAGCGGAATGTGCCTTTGTGGACATAATACAGAAAAGATTTCATCCCCAGAGTTTTGCTGTGTCTCCGACTCTTCTGCTCAAAAGAGAGAGAGAGAGGGATGGCGACAATGGCCGGCCTCTAGTCGGTCTGTATTATGAGGGTGTTGCAAGGTCGCCTCTGACAGAAATCTCCACTTAGTCCTGAGGGCCACTCTCACTCCAACAGTTTAACCAGTCACATGGTTCCACTAAAACACACTGTAATGGAAGAAAATACTTCATCTTAATCTTGTGCATCCTTGATACAATGAGAATGTTTGATCAGTGACTTGCGAGTTGAGTCATGGGAAATTTAGTTTTGTGTCTCTTCAATTGTCCTATGCATAGGTAGAGTAACCCACAACAATTGGGCATGTTTTTAAGCATCAAATTTTAAAGATCCTTGGATTATGAAGCCTTAGTGAGGCTGACATGGCGTGCCCATTTACTGTGTGACAACAACACACAAGAAGAAGTAGATTTGATTTGAATTGTAAGGACATACCATGATGGAAAGATCATGTGTAATTCATTTATACACTTGAACTGCTGTAAACAACAAAAATCCATTCCCTTTGTTATCCAAGACAAAAACAACAATACTGCATAGCACAGGGATGTTAATTATGGCACCAAAGATCTATGGGGTAATTAAGAGAGTGTTGTTATTAATTACAGGTAGAGTGCATGAGAAATTTGCAATCAGTTTAAGGAATATTTTATTATGTCTGCAAGGGTGAGTGGAGCAACCTTTTGTTCCATAAATGTTGGAGGGAATCACAGGTTGATTAGGCCTTAAATAGACTTTTAATTAATCGGACAAACTATGAACATGGTCTTTTAGGGGCAGTATCCAATCAAGCTGTGGAACATTGGGATGATATTCAAATTCAATTCAGTTATTTCAAGTTCTAGGCAATTGTAGAGTTCATTTAACTTTGTGTAAAAGGATGCCTTTTGGTGTCTGTTTGTGGGGAACATAAAGACATGTCTATCTTCAGCACAGTAGTGGGATAACGTTGTTGTACTTCAGGTGAGAAAGTTCACTTGGTGTATTTCCAACATAATCGACTAGCTAACACTGCCATAATGCAAACCGCAGAAATGGAAGGCATCTATTGGGATGTATTCTATCATAATATTGGGCTAGCTAGAGGCTATCATTAGCTGCCAGCAAAAACATTGTGTGTAATTGTATAACACACAGGTGAGGTGTACTATAGACTGTTATTTTGTGTGCAATGACAGCAAGCTTGTTAAGGGGCAGTTGCCTTGCTAATATGGTGAGTAAGAGAATAGCTGTTGGCAGTTGTTGTCCCCTTGATTTAATCCTAAAAATGAGAGAGAAAGTCATTAGTACGTGTGGAGATATGCCTTTGTTTTCAGCCTCTTCCAACGAATATGTCAGGTATGCGAATAACTCCCCTCTTGATCTTTTTTTCCCTCCCCTTCACATGCATGGCAAGTCTTCTTAAACGTGCTAACAAGCATTAGCAAACCCAGAATTTGGTCTCATTAGTACAATTATGCCAGTGTCGAAAACCTGCTTCCTCCCTCTTCTTTATCTACTCCCCCACCTCTTTCTCTTTCTCTCCTCTGCGCAAGTTCTCTTCTCTACATAGCATGCCCCCCCCCCCCCACACACACACACCCACACCAACCTCCCCCCTCCCAAACACAATTTGTCATGAAATCCCTCATTTGCTGGATCCTCAAAAAAGCAGATTATGCTTATTTTTCATTTGGACAGTGGGAGATGGAGCCAGGTGTTGGGTAGCAGCGGAGTGTTCAGGTGTAACAGTGCCAGTGACGGGACATGACGAGCACGGGGCCGATGAAGGATGAGGCGTGGAGCGTTTTCTGGGGGAGAGGGGCACCCCACTGCCCCGCTCCCTCAACAGCAGTGCGCACACCCACAGCCAAGGGGGGAGAGAGAGGGAGAGAGGGAGAGAGGGAGGGAGGGAGGGAGGGAGAGAGAGCAGAAAGTTTCCTTGTGCTAAAAACCTCCTTCTGCTGTGATAACATGCTCTCTTAATTAGCTCGTCATTGGCCTTGATGAAACTGCAGCGTTTGCACTGAATGCATAGACCTGTTTAGTTAGGTATGTGATCAAGATTACTTTTCTTGCTTCTTTGAAGGGTTCAATGTGATTTTTTTACTGTGTGTGCCATTGTTACAGAGCATGATTACATGATCTTCTGTGTTTGATTCAACATTCTAAAATGACCCCACACACATACTGAGTCAACCCTTCATTGTACCTTTGAGGACAGTAAATGGTCTGTCAGAACCAAAAGTAGCAGGTGAAGTAAATCATAAATTGTCCATAGAACTATTCACCCAAAGAACAGTAAACGCTGATCTGTGATATAGGATTAATACGAATAATACCCAGGTTATAAGGCAAATAAGAAGATGACATAAACGTGTTGACAGTTTGATAAAGATCCACATCCACGGTGACTACCCCCACCAGGAAACCGTCATCAAATTATCTTCTCTATTAATGTAAGTCTTATGATTCCAAATATATGTTGGAATATATTTCAGGCAGCATGATTTGCAGACCCACGAGTGATTATCTCTCTAGTCAAAGCGTGTGAGAACAGTGCAGTAACACGACTGTGGAAATGAAGCTCTCCTGTTAAGATGAAAGCGATGAAGCAGCGAGGGATATTTGGATGTTTCCGGAGAGACCGAGAGACTGCTCATCTTATTGTGAGTCTCCGTCATCTGTCATTCTGATCGCTGTCAAGCAGCTCCTCTGATTGTCTCCATTCGCCGTGCCCCCCCCCCATCCCCCCCCCCCCCCCCCCCCCCCCCCCCTCCACACACACACTCTAAAATAGCCATTTGCAAAGCATTGGCCAAATTGCATTTGTTTGTGTGTGTGTATGTGTTGGGTGGATGCAGAGAGGGGTATACAAGCCGCCGTGCCACGGAATCTAATATAGATACGTGTTTCCCATTACCATGGCTACGGGATACCGGCATGCCATGGCAAACAAAGGGATCTAAATGAGTGTGTGTGTAGCTCAACCATGCAGCTAATTACAAAAAGGCTGTACTTGATTCACGAAATTAAAACATGCGGAGAGACCAATGGGAGATGAGTATGGGGAACTTCCTATGCACCTCTGTACCATTGTGAGACAACAGGGAAAGGCTAATGTGTTTAGCCAACATTCAGGCAATGATTCAAAGCATTAGTCAACTTCCATAGCAATGCACAGCATGTCCTGGTCATTATGCACCTCTCTCATTTAAATGTTTATATTGAAACACGATGAAGATTCTAGAATACAATTTAGGTCTCCATTTACGCAATTGCATGGTGGCCTCAACTGGGATGACTTGGATATAATGCATGCTTATACTGGGAAGTAGAGTATAAGGAAATGACAGTATGGTTAGATCAGGGCGGGTCAGTGTCTCAGCTGTCAGGCTGTATGATTTCATTAGGACCAGAACAGCAACGTATGAAGTTCCTCTGCTTGTGCTATCGCACTCAATTCGTGTAATTGGTGCTATCCCCATCGGAGCTAGAGGGAGTGATATACACAGAGGCCTAGCCTCTCTCCTCCTGTCTCCAGTACAAGTATACACAAGCAGGATGTGCATGTGCCTCCAGCAGGGGCCAGAGCGGAGGTAAATGATTGGCTTCCCTCAGTCTGTCCGTTGGGACTACACATTCAACCAAACCACAGGGGACTCAACGCACCATTAACTATGGCTGAATTACCAAATAATCTTTAGGCCTACTTTTCCAGACATGGATTGGACACACTTTGGAATCAATTAGGTTTCATAAATACACTCTATTTATGATTCTTTACCCAGCAAGTGTTGTGTATTACAATGATAATCAAACATATTTGTTTAAAAATACCTATGTGATATCCAGCACTAAACCTATGCATACATGAACAAAAATGCATATAACAAATACATATTGTATGTATAGAATGTATATGACATTAGATTGAGCAGTAGAATTTCTATATCTGTTAAGTATTTAACAATTGTGTAATTCCCCTTCTGACAGAAACATCACAAAATCAACGCAAACACAAGAAGTGAGAGAGGAACGAATAAGTTGCCGGTAAATCACTGCAATCTGGTTGCGTGGGCCGTGGACACGGACGGCTCTGTGCGTACACCAGGATGACAGTCTGGTAAGAGAGAAGGCAGAGCCGTGAAAGGTCGCCAGGGTCGCGGCTAATGATGTCTAATGACGCCATGGTCGTGGTGGAGGTTACCTAATGCATGGGGGTCCGTGCTCACGGCGGTGTCAGGTGGCCGCTCTCGGATTTCAGCTCCTTGCGATGTTATCGCACCGACGGCCCACAGGTCTCAGGTCAGCCGTGATCATCCTGTCCACACTGATACGTCAAAGCAAGTGTCAATCAAGGATGAACGCTGATGTTCTAATCAAGGGCAAACACAAAGCTTGATGTGTTAGACATCACATGGTGGATGTCACAAACTTAGCTGATGCCTAATTGACCATGTCGTGAGCTGTGAATAATGGCAGCGGAGGTTGTTGTTGTTGTCAGCCGAACAGTTTTCTAAAATATATGATGTGGAGTAACCTTTTCCATTAAGTGGCAGAAAGATTACCCCTGATTCCAGACTGGTACATGAAAGCTCTCACTCTGTAATTGCGCACTCTCTCTCTCTCTCTCTCTCAGTGTCCTGCAGTAAAAGCAAGGCAGAGACCCTTCGGCAGTAAGATGGGCCTAGGAACTGTCAGTGGGATTCTGTCATGTTCTAATTATCGTCAGAGGGCTCGTCGGATAGTCAAATCCTCTCAAGTCAAAGCCTGCTGGAGCCCCTGCCCAGGTACCTCATAAAGAGCACTGCTGTTAGCACTCTCTCCGAACGACTGATGGGCCAGTATAACACCATCCTCAACATCCTTTCATCTCTCAGTCCTGTGTCTGATTTCTCTCTCTCTCTCTCCCCCCTCCCTCGCTCTGTCTTTCTCCATCTCTCCCTAGGTGTACATTTTGTGCAGTGGGGGACCTCTCCAAAGTTCCTCTGATGTATTCAGAGCCATTTGTCGTGTCTGAACCTGAGGGTGTGATTTTTTTTTTTTGTGTGTGGCTTTTTTCCCTTTTCCCTCAGTGAATTTATAAGCTTTTCCCCGACTAAACTAATGTGGCTTTTCGGTGTGCTGTTCCTCAGCGAAAACGTGGCCGCCGTTATTGTGCAAGCGTCCCAGATTGAAATATCTGACGCCTGAAATATTGACTTTAATATCTCATTTGAAAAATTCATGAAACCTTTGATGTTAAATCCATACTCAATTTAGCAAAATGCCACTAAAATATGCAGAAGGGGAGGTGTGTGCATGTGAGTGTGTGTATGTGTGTGTGTGTGTGTGTGTGTGTGTGTGTGTGTGTGTGTGTGTGTGTGTGTGTGTGTGTGTGTGTCGGGGGGAGAGAAGGCATTATTGTCTGTCTGTGTTTCTGCAGAGAAATTACATTTTATGGCTCCAGCACTGATCTTCCTAGTGTTTTTTTTATTTTTCTTTATTTATTTTTTTGTCATTGTGGGATGTGTGTTTGGGGTGGTGGTGGTGGGGGGGTGGAGTGGGAGTGAGGGAAATAGAAGGGACCCATTAGAAGCAAAATGAAAAGAGCTATTGATTGGTCTCTTATTCCCTCTCTCTTTGCCTCATTTCCTAAATGCATGGTAATAAGGGCTTAGCCATGGCGGCTAACAAAAAGCCTTAATGAATGGAACTTTAAAGAATTAGTGTGAGTGTGCATGATGATTCACAGATGTTACTGTCAGAAGACGCGGGTGCATTTTGTGTTGTTGTTTTTGCTGCCGGATTGCATCCTCATTCATCAAAACCCATTCCCTAATAGCATTATAATGCAATCACGACAATATATAATGATTTCCATTTAAAAATGTTTGCATTTAAGGATGCAAGATTTTTTTTTAAATCACCCAGCACTTGTCGACAGTGGCGCAGATGGAAGTGTGGGGGAGGTGTGTTTTTTAAGAGGCATCATATTAGAATTAGATTTCTTGAAGCTAATTATGATCAAAAGCGGCCTTTTAAAACCAGTTAGAGGTTATGACAGGTAGAAAAAAGCAGGCTTTTAGCAAATGGATTTTTGTTGAGTGGAGTGCGTCTGAGAAGGGATGAGAGGGAGGGAGAGAGAAACAGAGCGAGAGGGTGTGAGAGAGTGAAGAGAGAAATGAAAAGACAGGTGAATGTTGTGAAATCCACTTGCGTGCTAATAGAGTCCCATTTGCCTTTGGTAATTTGTAAGCACTTTAGCCTAGCCTATCGATCAAACTGGAGGGAAGGGAGGAGGGGAAGGGAAAAAGAAAACAGTAAACTGACATTAACATCTAGCTAGTGCCGAAGCCCTCATCTCCTCCTTTCATTCTCTCCCTCCCTCCTTCTTTCTCTCTCTGTCTCTCTCTCCATCTCTTTCTCACATGGGGCCATAATGGTGTTGTTCCACAGCCATAATCACTCAGATTAGGTGGAGAGAGGGATCGTCAGACTCTCTCTCTCTCTCTCTCTCTCTCTTTGAGGAAAAAAAAGGGTGATATTCTTCCTGGTCCCCAGCAGACAGTCCTCTCCTTTGTGCTTCTACTTCATTTGCGGAGGACTCCATGACAGGAGGGCATTGTGGTGCGGCGGGGTGTGGCCCCGGCTCTTTGATTAAATGTCATTCCTCGGGAGATTCCGATCAAAGCCAAACACTGGGCCATCCGCTCTGTCTGTTCAAACAGGAAAAGATGTGTGTGTGTGTGTGTGTATGTGTGCGTGTGTTTTCTCATTTTTTCCCCCATGTGGTCTCAGATGTGACTGAGACGGCCATGTAATCTCATGCTGAAATTCATGCTGAGAACTTCCTCTTCACCTGTGGGAAGGGTTGGCTGAGCTCTGCGGCTGTCTCACCGGTTTGCTCTCACGTTCGGATTTAATTCATGAGCTATGCTGACGATCACTATTCAAACTAATAAATCAGTTCTGTCTGTCTGTCTGTCTGTGTATTGACATTGGGAGGCTTGTGTGTGCAAGCTTGTACACATGTGTTTGTGTGTGCACATGAAATAGAGATGCGTAGAAAAAAATACACTTTTACCTGGAACACCAGGCGTTTCCTTCACTCTCCAACCCGTCCTTACAGGCCATCAACACGTCAGCTGGAGCTGTCACTAAATCATAACCCATTAGCCAGGCTCCATTAGGCTGAAATGAATGTAGATCTCCTCTCCTCTCCTCTCGTCTCTGTTTGCTCTGGCTCAGGGCACCTGGCCACCCCTCTCTGTTCCTGTGTTCGATGTATTGTACAATGTAGGAAAGTGAAAACATGTTAGCCAATATCCTCTGAGTTGATGAAGTTTTGTGAAGACGGCAGTAGAAAAGAAAGGCTAACCTTGGTTTTCCCTGAGTGGTATTTTTGCTCTAAACACCATTTGCACCTAAACTGCTGCTTGCTCTTTTTAGAGCTCCATACATTACAGATGGTGGAGTAAGGCTGGAGTCGGGAGCTTGCGGACTTGCAGATTTGTTTTGTCGTATCTCATGGGGTTATTTTTCACCACATACCTGTGTGTGTGTGTGTGTGTGTGTGTGTGTGTGTGTGTGTGTGTGTGTGTGTGTGTGTTTGTTGTAAGGGCATTTTTCTGCAGACTTCTACAGCAATCACGAGGGACAGCAATCGCATGTGACACCACATTGCCGTTGCTGGTGCGTGGACAACATATACAGAACATGCTGTGACGTCCTTCACACTGATTACAGTGACACGGCCCCAATGTCACATAACAGCATATAAAACACAGGACAAACACACACACTTGGTGTCTGTATGTCTCTGCGCGCGCGCGTGTGTGTGTGTGTGTGTGTGTGTGTGTGTGTGTGTGTGTGTGTGTGTACAAGAATGAGAGGGAGACAAAAAAAGATGGAGTGTGTGTGTGTGTGTGTGTGTGTGTGTGTGTGTACAAGAATGAGAGGGAGACAAAAAAAGATGGAGTGTGTGTGTGTGTGTGTGTCTGTGTGTGTCTGTGTGTGTTTCGTTAGGACCAGTTATGCTTTGGGGCACTCATCTTGCTGAGGCATGAATCCTGCACCAATTAGTCATAGCCCGGAGCTCTGTTACTGATGCTATGCAGAGAGGAGAAGGAGGGAGAGAGAGAGAGAGAGAGAGAGAGAGAGAGAGAGAGAGAAGGAACAACATCTGCATTACCTCCATTTCGATCCTGTCCTTCTCTCCTCACAATCCCGCCATCTATCTACCCTCTCTACCTGTCTCTCTCAGTTTTGTATATTCAGCCAATTTTCTCTGAGCGCCCAACTTTCAGAACAGGCCCCGTCTCGTTTGGGTGAGGTGTGGGGACACGGAGAGACTGCCATCACAGGGACCGCTGACGTCTGGTTCTCAGTGGAAGGCAGTGGAAGTGGACTTGGACCGTGTATTAATTTGGCAACAAACCGGGAACCTGTAATGAGAAATGTCTGAGGACTAATTCCATGTCCTCAGTCAGCAGAGGTGATTCAAAGGTACCTCGCACAGTCATGAGGGGACTCAAAATAAGTACTAGTCTCAGGAGGCTCCTTTAGGAGATGACAAGGTGGTATGGTGGCTGGGTGAGGAGCGCCTTTCAAGGCAATGCATTAAATGTAGTCTTTGAGCAAACAGAATGTTCTACTTGTGAATGTCAGTGATTAACATCATAATCCATTTAAACCCTCAATGTATTTTCAAAAACTTGGGAAAGTATTCCCCATCCCCTTTAGTTCTGCAATAAACTTTTTTTGACATGGTTAAACATTAATATCGGGGCTTGTGGGGCTGGTTTGCCAATGTCTCAGTTGATGTTTTCTGTCAGATTAGAATGCAATACAAAATATGATATATTATCCACCTCTGAGGGCACAGGCATGTCTGTTTACATTTACACAGGTTTCCTGTGTGTGAGTGTGTGTGTGTGTGTGTGTGTGTGTGTGTGTGTGTGTGTGTGTGTGTGTGTGTGTGTGTGTGTGCATGTGAGTTTTTTTTTATGATTTGGATACACCGGGTTCATGTTACGTAAAAGCATTAATTGGAAT